>NC_044307.1:0-30888 GCF_007474595.2 Lynx canadensis | reverse complement strand
ATACTAGGCCTACCACACTGTTCGTTTCTTCCCAGAAAGATGTTCGTTTTTGACACTGGCAGTCTAGAGTCGCCTTAAACAAGTTCAACACGACATTTTGGGGCCTGGGACTTCACTTCTAGCTCCTTCAAAGGCTGCCGAAAATACAGCCCGGGAAGTCCAGCACCTGCAGAACCAGCAAATGTCCCAGAAGCAGCCCCAAGCGCCCGGCTCACCTCTACAGTGCCCTTTCCTTCCCCAAACTTTCCATTTTGGGAGTACTCTGAAAATATTTTATCCAGATTCTTTAGTTGTCTGCACTTACAGGAAGCGGGAGGTGCTCAGTGCACCCCTGGCGGCCGGCGGAAACGGAAACGCTTCTGATCCAGGCCTCGGGTTTTCCGGCGCTTTGTCCTCCTGTGGAGCTTCCTTTGGAAAACCTGTTTTCTTCAGCAGTCAAGTCCGCAGGGACTTTCCTTGTGCACGCTTATAGCCCCACCCCCACCCCGCACCCCCGTCAGGGCTGGGACTCATTTCTTGCTTCCAGAAGAGCTGGGCTCGGAGATGTCCTCCTTCCCAGGCTCAGTGCATAGGCTGGAACCCCAAAATTCTAGCTTCAGTGCAACACCAGCATAAGGGGATGCCCTGTGGCACCAGGGCCCCTGATAGGTCTCAGTTTGAAGACCAGGACGCGACACGGAGATGGGAGCTGAGCCAGCTCTAGAGGCAGAAAGAGGAGCCAAACAGGACACACGCAGTGGTGCTAATGATGCATTAAAAACCTGTAAGTGAACAAAGATTTCCGCGGGCTCCGCGTCTGAGCAAAGCTTTTCCATTCCATCGGTTTGGGCCCCACTGTTCCTAGGGCTCTTGATAAATGGGCCAGAACCGGGGTGAGTTGAAAGGCTGAGGTCCTGCAGGGCAAAGTTCAGAGGCCGGTTTCTGACGCTGCCTCTCTTGTGGGAAATCAAGTGTTAATCTTTTCCAGAGTCACTTACGGAACTTGCTTGGTGACCACCCTCGGGCGCTGGGGGGCGAGCCTCTCCGTCTGGAGGGTGGAGACCCAGGTTCACAGGCCTGCGGCGTCGGGCGGGCCAGGGGCTGCTGGCCCGTCCGGTGAGCGGCCGAGTGTAGGGTGGCCGGGTGGCCGTGGTCGGGTGACCGTCTGTCGCTGGGGGGCTGTGGTCGGGTGGCAGTTGGGAACGTTGGCGTTGTTGGGGCACGGACCGCGGTTGGGCGCGCGCGCGAATGAGCCAGGAGCGCGCCCTCCGCGCGTAGGGGACTGAGTGCGTTTAAAAAAGCACGACGGATTTGGGGGCAATCCTGATTATATTGCCCCACTTTCAGTGGAGGTAGAGCGTTGCCTGGAACTTGGCAGGTGCGCGGGTAGGACGGAAAACTGCGGGGAGCGCGGGCCGGATCGTGGTGCTGGGGGCGCGCCTGCCTCTGCGGACCCGCCACCTGCCGCCGCACCTGCTGCAGCACCTGCCTCTGCGCACCCCCACTGCACCTACCCGGCCGCGCGGACCCCGCCCCCAGTTCTGCGTTAGGGCTTCGAGTCCGCCGTGCTGGCTGCGTGACACTCACCATCTCCCGACCTTCGTTGGGGCGGGGGGGGGGGCGCCCCAGGTTTGTGGGCTGGAGCTGACACATCGTTGGGCCTTTTCCAGAAAAAGGATCCAAAAATGAGAATTTGTAAAATTAGGAGCTAAAGTACATATTTACTTGCAATGACGACAAATTACAAATATTAAAAAGCTGACCGCAAACATCAAAGCATCCACAAAAACGCTTCTAACTGCCGACCACGCCTATATTTCCTGTATATTGTTAACTCTATGCCTTTCGATTCCATCTTTATTTAACAACACTTTTGTAATACATTTTCCCTGACGATTTCATATAGAAATATCTGAAATGTAATTTCATTTTATGCTCGTCTGTAGGCTGGACGTGGGCCTGACAGCCCCCAGGACTGAGACTATATGGTTCCCCTGGTTGAACTAGACATTTGGTGAGAAATGTCATCAGGCTTTGCATCCCTGATAATTATCCTGCAGATATATGTATATTTTATGAGACTTTTGTAATCATGGTTTTTAAAATTTAAATTCCAGTATAGTCAACAGTGTAGTATCAGTGTCACGTGTACAATGTAGTGTGATTCCACACGTCCACCCGTCACCCAGTGCTCCTCACAACAGGTGCATCCTTCTTCCTCATCACCCACCTCCTCTCTGGGAACCACCAGTATGTTCTCTGCAGTTAAGGGTCTGTTTCCTGGCTTGTCTCTCTCTCTCTTTTTCCTTTGCTCATTTGTTTTGTTTCTTAAATACTGTACATGAGTGAAATAATATAGTATTTGTCTATCCTGCAAATATATCAAAGCCTGGAAATTAGTACATGATTCTGTCTTTCTCTTCCTCCCTCCCTTCCTCCCCCTTCCCTCCCTCCCTTCCTTCCTTCCCTTCCTTCCTTCCTTCCTTCCTTCCTTCCTTCCTTCCTTCCTTCCTTCCTTCCTTCTCTTCCTTCCTTCCTTCCTTCCTTCTCTTCCTTCCTTCCTTCCTTCCTTCTCTTCCTTCCTTCCTTCCTTCCTTCCTTCCTTCCTTCCTTCTCCCCCTCCCTCCCTCCTTTAGTGGTTATTTTTATCCTATTCAATTTGTTTATCATAAAAGTTACATATTCTTGGTGATACATTCAGACAACACTGTAAGGTGTGAAGTAAAAAAAAAAAAAATCTTCCTGTTTCCCGGAGGTAACCATTGTTAGTTTTTTGTGTATCACCCTTCCAGAAAATTGCGTGTGTGAATCTACTCTTTGGAACACACACACACACACACACACACACACACACGGATTTTCTAATTTTTTTTCTGACTCATTTTTGTCATCTAAAAGTACATGTTGGAGGGGTGTCTGGGTAGCTCAGTGAATGTCTGACTTTGGCTCAGGTCATATCTCACAGTTCGTGGGTTCGAGCCCCATGTCGGGCTCTGTGTTGACAGCTTGAAGCCTGGAGCCTGCTTTGCATTCTGTGTCTCCCGCTGTCTCTGCCCCTCCCCTGCTCGTGCTACCTCTCTCTCTCTCTCTCAAAAAATAAATAAAACATTAACAAAATTAAAAAATAAAATAAAAACTAAAAGTACATGTTGGATATTTTCCCATTTTTCTATTAGTACATAAAGATGAATTCTTATGAATTCTTTTTCAACAACCACATGGTATTCACTTCTATGAGTGAACCACGAATTGGCAGACATTGAGTTATTTCCAGGTTACTGCTTTGTTTTGCGATCACATGGGATGTTTCAGTGAATATCCTCCAACGTACGTCTTGGAACGTCCAGGATACATTTTGGTGACAATGTGATGTAACTTCCAAGTTCTGATCATTTTTTCCCACCACCTTTTCTCAAATAACCCAGAGTTCCCCACTGACTTGAATGCCAGCCTCACAGTATGCTTTATATTTATATAAACGTGCATATTTTCTCAACTATCTATTCTCCTCTGTTCTTCTGTCTGTTCCTGCCTGTGTGCCAAACCATCTAAGCACTGCATCTTTGTAATGTTTTAATGTCAGGTGGGTCTTAGAACCCTCAGGATACTCTTGTTTTTTAGAATTTTCGTGGATATCCATTGTGCTTATTTTTCCCATTAGTTTTAGCATTATTTTTACAAACCTGCCCACCCTCCAGCCCCAATCCAGTGAGCACTTGCTTGGATGGAAAATCGACATATTTTCACTATTGTGCCTTTCTATCCAATAATGAAAGATGAATATCCAAAACCTTTTGCACACTTGACTTGTTGAGAACATGTTATAATTTAGGGTGAGGAGTCCAGATTGCAGGTGAAGGTGGAGAAATCATGCAGAAGCCTGAGGCCGGGTCTTGGCTGCCGACACTATTTCCCGTCCGTGCAGAGCACAGGGAGACCTCTCCCACCTACTGACCAGTCCGGTGCAGGATGGAAAATCTGTTCGCTCACCAGTGGCCCGTTCAGCTCCATGCTCTGTGCAGCGTGCCGTGCTGGTGTAGGAAGTGCAGACATGATTCAGAATCCTCGCCCTCAGGGTGCCTTTACATTAGGACAGGAAGCCCGAAATAAATAACAATGTTTGTTCACTTGCGAAAGACAAATAAGTTCCTAAAGTGTGTTAAAAATGACAACATATTCTGGGAATAGAGTGAACAAGACAGATGCCATCCCTGCTGCTGGGGCCCTTGCAGCTTGTGGAGGGAGACAGACACAAAAGCTAGTGTTTTTTGAGCTGTGAGGAAAGCAGACAGGGGTCTGAGATGGAGTCATGGGTGACCCACATTAGCACGGTTGGTGAGGGCCTCCTGGAGAAGGTGACTCCCAGCTGAGACCTAGAAGAAAAGCCGACCAATGGGAAGACCAGGCGTGGGTGCAAGTCTGGAAAAGCCTTGTTGTATTTGAAGAATTCGTAATGAGAGTTTGAATTTACAGGATGTCCCAATAGCACGGGGGTGGATGATGGAAGGAGAAGGAACAGAGAGCAGGTGAGAAGGAAGCATCGGGTCATGTAGGACAAGTTGAGTGTAAGCTGGGTGTTAGATTTGCAGTTGGGTATGAGACGCAGGTCTCCAGAGAGCCTGGGGTAGAGTCCCCAGGACCCAGCACGGGATCCACCAAATGAAGTGCAAATTCAAGGAAATTTATGTGATATTCCCAAAGAGCGTCTAGGGAGGAAGAGCCTGCAGGATGAAGTCTTGAGAAGAGTTCCAGATGCTGAGAGAGAGAGAGAGAGAAGAAGGAGAAGGAGGAGGAAGAGGAGGAGAAGGAGGAGGAGGAGGAGGAGGAGGAGGAGGGGGAGGAGGAGGAGGAGGAGAAGGAGAAGGAGAAAGGAGAAGGGGAGAGGGGAGAGAGGGAAGAGAGAGAGAGGGTAGATGTGGCAGAGTGGGTCGGACAATGCTGAGTGCCAGACAAGGGCAGGAGAGGGTCAGCGTGGAAGTTGTTCTGGGACAAGGTACGCGTGAAGGGTTCACCTCCTTAGTGCAGCAGGGACAGTGTTTGCGGTGTGGGGTGTGCAAGGTGTGCAGAGCAAGGAGGAGGATGTGTGTGTAGCTGAGGGAAGAGATGCCAGGGAGGAGTGAAGGAGGGCTGGCAAGTGTATGGACCCCAGTGTGAGCTGTGAAACCAGGGATTCCGTGTGTTCATAAGGCCAAGTGAGGACGGTTTGTCCAGGGATGGGCTTGTCTGGAAGGGGCAGCCTCAGAGGCGGGATAAGGGATCCCAGCAGGGCCTGGCTGTGTTTGTGGGCACCCTTGCACAATCCTGAAATCAGGCTTCACTGTGACCCTCACCTGTCTCTGTTTCTTTGAATGACGTTTTGTAAATTAAACAGAGACGGTGACCGCTTCCCTGTGCGGTGTCTGTGCTTGTTGGAGCCCTTGACGGCCGCCAGACTGTGAATATTGTTGGTGAGGCTTTAATCTCCAGGTCGAGACATGGTCTACACTTCACCCTGAAACCAGGGCACCGATGTTACGTGACTGCATCAAAGTCGTTTGTCTTTCGGGTAACAAACTGTATTTGCTATGTCTAACTTCCATTCTTCTTATTCTGTTTATTTCTTTTCTGTTTTATTGCATTCTGGGGGCAAAAATTTTAGAAATTTGTATTTAAATCAGTTCTATTCTTTTAAAAAAATGTCATCACCGTGTCCTATCCAGAAATTTATCTCAATGATTATACTGTTCTGTTTCATTTCATTTTAGAGATTAGTCAACTCCTGGGTTATTTGGAATCCAACATACTGTGTTATGTGACTTCATGTTAATTCTTCTTTGTTCTGGTTTCCAGCTGTCCCCGAATCGTTTCTGCAATAGTGGGTCTTTTCCACATCCATAGTTTGGCATAAATTAAGTTTTTATCGTAGCAGGATATATTTTAAAAAAAGATTTTTTTTAACGTTTATTTATTTTTGAGACAGAGAGAGACAAAGCATGAATGGGGAAGGGCAGAGAGAGTGGGAGACACAGAATTGGAAGCAGGCTCCAGGCTCCGAGCCATCAGCCCAGAGCCCGACACGGGGCTCGAACTCGCGGACCGCGAGATCGTGACCTGAGCCGAAGTCGGACGCTCAACCGACTGAGCCACCCAGGCGCCCCAGGATATATTTTTTTGTTCCAGCCTGTTGATTTTTTTTTCTGTTCTGAAGTGATTATGTAGTTTTGATAATTGTTGCTTTATGGCATTTAAAAAACTCCAGCAGCATCTTTTCGTGTACTCACCTTTCGCAGATGGCTTCCCAGCAGAGGAGTTTTCTGACGCAGGCTGGCAGGTTCACAGAGAGACCCTCACTGCAACTGGCTCTGCATTAACCTGTTTGCATCAAGAATTATGACTTTTGGGGCGCCTGGGTGGCGCAGTCGGTTAAGCGTCCGACTTCAGCCAGGTCACGATCTCGCGGTCCGGGAGTTCGAGCCCCGCGTCAGGCTCTGGGCTGATGGCTCGGAGCCTGGAGCCTGTTTCCAATTCTGTGTCTCCCTCTCTCTCTGCCCCTCCCCCGTTCATGCTCTGTCTCTCTCTGTCCCAAAAATAAATAAACGTTGAAAAAAAAAATTAAAAAAAAAAAAGAATTATGACTTTTGAGGTCTCGTTTCACCTTTGCAACCAATAGCAGGGTATGTTGTGAAGCGTTTTCCTTTACGTTTCTGAATCAGATGTTAAATTGCCTTTATTTAAACCTTATATTGGCAGTACTTGTATATCTTATAAGGTTTATTTTTAGGCAGTTGGTGTTGCAGATTCAAATGAGAGCCTGTTAAGCTCGTATTTCCCGGAAGCTAATTTCCTGACATTTTTCTAGACCCACTACTCTGTGGACATCGTCAGGTTTCTTCATCAACACCTTTTCCCTCATAAAACGTAATGAGTGATTTCATTCTTTTAAAAGAATTTTTTTGTGTTTATTTATATTTGAGAGAGAGAGAGAGACAGAGTGTGAGCAGGGGAGGGGCAGAGAGAGAGAATCCGAAGCAGGCTCCAACCTCTGAGCTGTTGGCCCACAGCCCAATTCGGAGCTTGAACATCTGAACCATGAGATCGTGATCTGAGCCAAAGTTGGACGCTCAACCGACTGAGCCACCCAGGCTCCCCAGGAGCATACTCTTTGAAAGTTGGTAGTTTGTTTTGGCTAGTGTATCAGGAAAATGTACCTTTGGTCTGTTAACCACTTCTTCTGTTACACATTTTGTGAGTAAACCTTTTGGGAAGGAGGTTCAGTATTGCTAGGTTCTCATTTTTCATTACTATTCAAGGCCCTTTTCAGTCAGTTTTTTGCTGTGAAGCCACATTTTATCTGATATCTGGTAGGATCACAAACCTTTAAAAAATATTCATTATGACAAAAGAGGTGTAGCACTAATTCCTGTATTTCAATCTGTCCTTTTCTCTCTGAGGTATTTTTAGGAAAGCAAACGTTTGTACAATTTTGATTTTGATTTCTTTTAAGTTTATTTATTTTGAGAGTGAGTGAGTGAGCAGGGAGGGGCCAAGGGAGAGAGAATCCCAAGCAGCCTCCTCACTGTCAGTGCAGAGCCTGATGCGAGGCTTGAACTCATGAACCGTGAGATCGTGACCTGAGCTGAAATTAAGAGTCGGATGCTTAACTGACTGAGCCACCCAGGTGCCCTCAATTTTGATTTTTAATTATAATGAATGCATGTTCATGTGACATTCACCCACTAAATATTTATTTTTCTTTTTAAAATTTATTTATTTAATTTCAAGTCAAATAGAGTAGTATTGGTTTCTGAAGCAGAACCTAGCGATTCATCACTTAAATATTACTTTAATGTAAAAATTGGATGGTTCCATTAAAAAAAGAGAACTTTACCTTATTTATTTGAATATTATAAATGGTAGGTCTATATTATCTTTGATTATTTCATGCATTTATCTTTATTACTATCTTTGCTTCCTGTTTTCATTCATACAGTGTTTGTACGTGACGTCAGACTCTATTAAATTTAAAGTGCACCAGGAGGAGAGACTGTGGCTTTTTGACCTGGACCTTGGGGACAGTCAGGCGCGATTCCAACAGGGAGGGGCAGATAGCCCTCCTGGCGGAGGGAAGGTGAGGCCACAAGAGTGTGTTTAGGCAGCACACACAGTTCCTGTGGTTGGTGGGGAAGCACTGGGAACAGACGTGGGGGCAGGCAGGTCCCCGAGAGCCAGGCCGCGGGGTTAGGAGCTCTGGCTTATCTTTGGTAATGAGAGGCCCTTTGGAAGAGAGGATAACTCGGGTCAAGATGAAAATGGGACTGAGGTGTCAGGGGCGATGGCAGCAGATGATGAGTCCAGGGACAGAAATACGGAGACCGCACAGCACAGCAGTGGGGGCGATGGCCTGGCCGATCTGAGCCCCCCATGGTGCCTGAGAGACTTAGCTCTCGGCTGGAAACATGGGGTTGACAGTTTGGGGAATCAGGATGAAAATGGAGGGCATAGGCTGGAGATAGAGAAGCCTTAGGGAAGCAGCCCAGGAAAGCCTCCTTTCCCAGAAAGGTGAAGAAGGAGCTGGGCAGTGCTGGGGGGATGGGCGTGTGGGGGCCACCGGGTGGGACAGGGGACAGTCACCTCCATGAGTGGGGAGGCCTGGGAAGGAGCCCCCGGGGCCCTCATTCCCGGGGAGCCCGTGACCTTTGAGGCAGAGGCTTTGAAAGAGCGTCTGAGGAGGTGAGGCCCAGAAGGTGGGCTGCGAGGGTGGCCAGGGGAAGGTCTGTCGGCTTGCTGGAGCTTTCCATTCACACGGACCCCTCCCCGCCCACCTCAGCTCCGCTCTGCCATCCGCTGGTGACACCCAGTAGCATCCCGGTCACCTCTGCCCACTGCCATTTTCCGTCTCCCTGTTTGGACATCTCTGCCGACCTCTGGCCCTTGACCTCAATTTCACCCACAGACTCGGGCCGAAGTCACCTCTGAACTCCCACCCCCACCCGCACATCCCTTCTTCACCAACGCAATGAGAGTTTACAAGAAGAAATGAGGCCAAAAAACAAACAAACAAACAAACAAACAAACAGTAAAGATAAAAGACATTCCTCATAAACAGGCGACAGGAACAAAAATCTAAAATCTATTTTTCTGACCTCGGTGGGAGGATGTGGTAAATGAAGCCACACTCTTCAGTTAGCAGCACACCCTTATCTCCAGCCCACAACTGTCGTCTTGTTTTACTTGTTTTTCTGCTTAATTACCATCCCCTACCCGTGGCAACTCTTTGCTGGATTTTTATTTGTAGGTGGCTTGGAAAAATGTACTTTTGCGTGGCGTGCTGAATTCACAAAATACTGCCATAGGCTCACCTATCTCTTGTGTTTCCACTCTGCACATTATTAGGGTCAGCCCACGTTCTGCGTGTCACATGGTCCCCGTGTCCACGAGCATCTGTCACCTTGCCCTCCCCCGTTCCCAGGGCTGGGCTGGACATGAACCCATGTCCCTGGTACCACAGTGATGCTGCCGTGAGCCTAGGAGCTCCCGGGACATCTACCCAGAAACCAGCCCCTGGGCACAGAGGAAGGTGTGTGCAGGGCAGTGCCCTCACCAGCACAGCTGTGCCCAGCCTGCTGGGTGGTCCATATGTCACACACGTGTCCCCACGTCCCCCGTTATTCAGCTGTCTGCTCTTTGTTAGTTTTGTTGCATTAGTTCCCATCTGTCTAATCACTGGTGAGTCTGCGTGTCCATTCACACGCACGTGGGCATTTCCGGGCGCTCCTCTGTGAGTTAACTACTCGTGTTCTTTGCAAACTTTTCTGTCAGGTTCCTGCCTTCTTACTGATTTGTAGGCTTTCCTTTTTATATTCCACACCCGAGTCTCTTTGGCTTCACACGTGTGGGTATCATCTCTCGGCCTGGCCTTTCCCTGTTGGCGTTGTCCCTGCTGTTGTCACTGGACCGCAGTGTTGGATGCTGATGTAATCAAATGACTCCCTCATAGTTCGTGCCTTTGGGGTTCCTTTTCAGACGTCTTTCCCCACCCTCAGGCCACAGTTTGTTCTCTAACATGATTCTCTACAAACGTTAAGAGTTTCACTTTCACACTTGGGTCTTTAACCAGACGTGACCTTCACATGTGGCTCCAGGGAGGAACTGGCTGCATGTTTCTCTACTGTTGGAAGCCAGTTTTCACAACATGGTCTTGTCCAGATTCTGTCCCTCCTCTCACTGATTGATGTCCGAAATGCAACCTCCTTTGTAAACATAGGTCTGTTTGCAAGCTCTGCCTTCTCCTGTTTTCTGTGTGATCTTGTCCCAGTACCATACAGCATCACCACCACGGTTTTGTGGGTCTTCTGTGCCTTTGGTAACCGATCTAAAAAGGGTTACGAAAAGCATGTTTCCAGAGCCCTCAGCGACACCCGCACCTTCTCCTTCTACTGTAATTCTTTTTTTTTTTAATTTTTTTAACGTTTATTTATTATTTTTGAGACAGAGAGAGACAGAGCATGAACGGGGGAGGGGCAGAGAGAGAGGGAGACACAGAATCGGAAGCAGGCTCCAGGCTCTGAGCCGTCAGCCCAGAGCCTGACGCGCGGCTCGAACTCACGGACCGCGAGATCGTGACCTGAGCTGAAGTCGGAGGCTTAACCGACTGAGCCACCCAGACGCCCCTACTTTAATTCTTAAAGGCCTATGTCGACATCAGCACCAGATTTCTTCATTTTTGTTTATCAAAAACCTGGAAGCAAACTTTTTTTAGGAACAGAAACCATTGAGTATGTCCCAAGCTTCAGGGACACAGGGACCCAACGAGATGCTGATTTAAGAATCAGACAGAGGCTGAGCCTCCTCGGGCTGTGGGTCTGTGTCCCACAGAGGCCCTGGTCTACCATCACCAGGACTGGGGCGGCAGGTGGGGGGGACCCGGCACCAGAGGCTGCACAACTGCTAAGTCAGTCCCGCAAGACTGGCTTCCCTGGGGTGAAGAGTCTCGGGAATCAGCACATGGCATTTAGGTGTTAGGAGAATAACACCCTGAGTCAAGGGGAAAATGTTCTGTTACTATGTTCTCTTTGTGTAGTAAACACTTTAAAAAATTACCCACTGCTTTTTCACACCGTCCTCCCCTCAGTGAGCTCTGCTCCCTTCACCCCACTGTCCTCCACTCAGTGAGCTCTGGTCCTCTCACCCCACCATCTTCCCTTCAGTGAGCTCTGGTCCTCTCACCCCAAGCTTGGTGCCTCTAGGACTCTCTGGTTTTGGGCAGAATTTTATTCTTCCTCATCCTGGGCTCAGGGCCACCATATCTGCCCCCTCCAGCAACCTGCCTCTCTGGGGCTGACACACAGGCATGTACATCTCTCTAGAAGTGGTTCCACCACAGGAACCTGAAGCTAGGAAAAGTTATGGCAGAACATCATTGGCTAAGGGCACAGAAAGAGGAGAGACTGTCTGCAGGTCCGGTGAAGTTTGCGGAGTCTGGGGAAGGCCCCCCTCCAAGCATCTGTAGGGGGGTGTGGCTCCCTGTTCTGGCCCCTGTGTGTCTCTGGAGCAGCCTGGTGTGTGTGTTGGGAGGGGTGCTGTCCTGGGGCTTGCTGGCTGTGAGACTTGGGTCACATCATGCCCTCTGACCCTCATGTGGTGTCAAAGCATTTAAGGTAAACCTCTCTGACTCTTGCATGGCATGGAGTGGGGGCAGGGAGTAGGGGACCTGGGGCAGGGGCCTGAGAAGGCTCTGGTGTGGATGTTCAGAAAAGAGAGGGGACAGTGAGTTGGCAGGAAGCTGTAGGAGTCAGAGGAACAGGAGACCTGGAATCAGGGAACAGGACGTTAGCCAAGAGCAGCCCTGCAGGTGACAGCTGAGAACACCTGCATCATGGTTAGGACTAATGTCACACAGAATTGTCCACAAATATCCCACCAGGGCTGGGAAGAGGCTGGAGGCCTCAGGGTCTCACTCCCCCTGCAGGTGACTGCCCGGCTCTCTGTCCTCCACTGGCCTGACCAGCAGAGGCACGGCCAGGCCAGCCTGTGGGGTGAGGGATGATAATTCATTGCACATCAGGTTCTCCTGGAAATTCAAAGTGGGACCATGATGAACATGTCACTAGGCACCGGAGGAGCTGTAGCAGAAGAAAGAGCACGCAGCCACGTATTGGAGCAAGTGTGGTGACACGTCCTGCTGAGTGGCCCCAGGGTCGCCCTGTCTCTGGGCCTCGTGTCCTTTTCTAGCAGTTCCAGACACACAAATGCAGTATTGGGTGGTGGCCCTGAGCGTCGACGTGGAGCCACATCACTTGAGCCCTAGTGTGCGCCATGGGATGTGCCCGCTTGCCCTTAGCCACCTGCCCGTCGGGGACGGTTGTCGGCCGACCCTGCAGGGTTGTGGTGGGAGTCAGCATATAAAATACTCAATGTGGTGACAGGCCAGAGGGAGGGCTGCGTGTGTCTGCTATTATTATTATTATTAGCATTTTAAAATCTCTCGTCCTTGCTCTGAGGCCTGGTTTTGTGCTCCCGGCGCCCCGGCCGTACCTTCCCATGAGGCCTGGGGTGGAAAATCCCATTTTCCTTATTTGCATGTCTGTTTTCCTAGTATTCTGAACTAACTTGAGAGAGCCTCCATTCTTGGTCGTGGAGTGGAGTGTAAGTAGTGAAAACTCAGGTGCAGACCTGTGGGGTCCTGGAGGAGGTGATGCGGAGCATCAGCCCTTCGAGGGGGGACCCCGAGAGCAGATCTGTGACTAGCAGAGCACGGAGCTTCACGGAGTCACCGTGTTTCAGGATCTACCCTCTTCCCCTGCACGGACACCACCCTCCAGGTCAGGTAAGCGTCACCAGCAGGGGTGAGGGGCGGAGCAGCGGAGCGGCGGTGTGAGCGTTTTCACGCATGAGTGGTTGTGTTGCTCAGCATGAGAAATAGGTCCTGTCGTCCTGAGTCCCAATCGTCATGCGGACTGTGGCCGCACCGACTTGCTCACCGGGACCCACCGCACCTGTCTCAGAACAGGGCGGTGCCGTGTAGGGGTTAAGACCCGTTAGTCAGACGTGCGTTACGGCCCTGGGAGCACCACCTCTGCTGCACACACAGCCCAAACTCACCAGGCCTCGGCTTCCTTCCCTTGAAGACGGGACACGAAGGGGATGCGCCTCGTGGAGTGGCCAAGGTTAGGGGGTGTGATGCGTGTCAGGCCCCCCGCAGGTGGGGACCCGGCTAACACCAGTAAAAATAAACAGAAAAACACAATCCGCTTTCTGGTGAAACCCCGGGTCTTGGGGTTTGGGATGTGTATTATCATCATACAGAGACTTGTTATGTGTCCGTTGTTTTGAATATACAACATTTTATATGAAACACTATGAATGCGCCTGGAGGGAGCCATCAGTCCCCCCGCAGTTCCAGCTCCTGGTGCCCTCGCCTCTTCCACCTGCCAACCTGGGCGCCAGTGAGGAGGTGGCCCAACATTTCGTTGGTGTGGAAGCAGAGCGAACCCAGGTAACACTAAGAGGTTGTGGTGAGGGCTATGTCCAGGCAGAAAGGAAGACAGTGACTAAAATGCATGAAGACAATGCTTTTATTGCACACGGGAGTTAACATTCCACCCGGGGCGACTGAAGTCCTTCTCCACACTCTAGTGCTCGTGCCCGTCCCGGGTCCGCACCGGACGGCATCCCCCGTACCACGCGGCCCCACGCGGCCTGGTCTCTCCTGGCGTCCTGCACGTGCCCTTCCCTGAGCTGGCTCCCTCCTCTCCCCCTGATGCCTGGAGCCGCATGAACTCTGGTGCAGTTTACCCAGCACCCCGCCCCCCCCACCTGCTATTCTGCACCCCTGCATCTTGGCTCCACAGCTAAGCCTCACCCCTGCCCACCCTTTCCAGGCCCCAGGTGGCGATCAGCAGAGTGGAGTAAGATTCTCTGCAGGGGAATGTAGGGTCCGTGGGTTATGGCTTCGCCTCCCAGCAAGGCCCACACCTTGGTCTCAGGCGAAAGAGCCCCCCAGCGGAGGGAGGCCTCAGTGGCATCAGGGTCTCACAAGGACTGCGGCCCAATATGGCCTGGGGCCACCAGTCAGCCATCCCTCCTTCCCCCTCTGAACACACTCATCTCTCAGAGCCGTCCTTTCCAGAAAGCCCTCCCGGGGGGCCAGGGCCCATCCTCTGAGCTCCCCAACCACCAGGGCGGCCCGTCCCCAGCCTCCATCACTCCCATGTCCTCTGTCTGGTGTGTGAGTTCCTTCAGATACTGAAGTTTTTCCTTTTCCTTTTCAGACCACCAGAGGTTGCCATCCTGCCTGGTTCACGGTCAGCACACACTAAATGATTCTGGAGGGTGCGAGGGAACGAACCCGATGTTTTTGGGAGAAGACGTGACGTAGGCCTGTGCCCTGCCTGTGATCACACAGCCGGTTGGTCTCAGGCTGGGGTAGAGCTCCAGACCTGGGACTCGCCAGGGTCCGCCCCCCCGCATGCTCTGGCCTCTGCTGGGGGTCCCAGAGAGAGGTGGGTCAGCAGACTGCAGGGCACTCCCCTGGTCCTTACAAAGTCCTCAACCGACACATTTCTGTTCCCCCGGGTGAGCCTGGACTTGGAGGAGGGCGGCCATGCCCTCTCAGGAACTCAGGGAGAAGCTGGAGCCTCGGCCCCAGAGCCCGAAGAAGGGGAGGACCTTCTGGGTGAAGGAGGCAGTGAAGGTGTAGATGGGCTGCTGGCTGACGGCGTTGGCGAAGGTCACCCAGCCCACCTCGTAGTCCAGGGACACCCGCACCTGCCGGGGCTGCTCCTCCAGGGCCAGCCGCGTGGGGAAGGAGCCCAGAGCCGAGACGAAGCCCCAGGCCAGCCTCACGGCCCACACGCCCTCCTCGGGCCGCTGCCTCAGCTCCCCCTTCCGCCGCACATCCTCACGGGCCACACCCACCGTGCAGCTGCCCCCGTGGGCCAGGTCCAGCTTTACCAGCCACGTGTGCCGCCCCCCGGTGAAGCCACCACGGGCCAGGACGCAGGTGGCCCGGTCGAAACGCTCTGGGTTGTCCGGCGAGCTCTGCCATTTGTAGGAGAACTGAGCCCGCTGGTGGTCCTCAGACAGCAGGAGCTTCGGGTGCGAGGTCTGGGGGTCCAGAGAGAGGCACGCTGCGGGGAAAGCCCGGAGGGACAGAGATGGCCACTCACTCAGCACCTCCAGAGAAGACCTGAAGGCCCTCCCTCCCGCCTGCTGGAGTCACTGTGCACATGAGGCACAGCAGTGTGTGTGTCACTGGGTCACTTGTTAATTGTAGAACCAGGTCAGAGGCCCCTCGTCCGGGAAGCCTTCCCTGATAACACCTTGTCCCAGTCCCATATAACCTTTCTCCCCCCTCCTCACGTGTGGGCAGGGGACTCTGGCCGTGCCCAGCGTAGAGCCCTGCAAAATTTTCCGTTTCGATTTCAGGTTCCCCATGCCCTCCCGTTCCCATACCCGCTGCTCACCTGGCTCATAGTGCAACTCGAGGCAGAGTTTCTCTGTAGAGAGGACGCGCAACAGGATGAGATTCCCTTAGTCTCACAAAACCACAGAACATTTCACAAAGAGGAAACTTTGAGCCCAGAGAGGGGAGGGACAAAGGGTTAGTGGTTCAAAACCTGGCCTCAGACCCCTGCAGCGCTTGCCAAAGCCTGACTGCGACTCGGACGGCCGAGGACATGGGCTCCTAGCAGGATCCCAGGTGAGGTCGTGGGTCACTGCCCTTGCCCTGGGTGGACCCCACTGAGCTCAGGACATGTGAGGTGCTCCGGAAACGTCTACTCCAAGAGCAGATGAGGGCTTAATTTATTTCTTGCTTTCCTTGTAAATGATTTCTGGAATAGGCAACGGCCAGCCTTTGATGAGAGTAAAATGCTCTTCATTGCCAGCCCTCTGGGCAGACTTGTAGGATGGACTGAGTGCAGGCCTCTTCCGGGCGGGCCACTCAGAGACCAGGGGCAGCGTTCCTGAGGTCCTGTGGGTGTGGGCTGAGAGCCACAGGCCTGACCCGCTTCTGAGCATTCACACCTTTTCTCGTCACCACAACCTTTCTGGGGTCTCCCACCCGTGTGCCCGGCCGTGTGGGAGGAAGGGGAGGGAGACAGGTCAGCCACGCAGGGCAGAGAGAAATGGCGCTGCTGGTTATTAATGAGCAGTGTTCACCATCAAAACCTTATCGTGCAGAGGAGCCTGCACGGCTCAGTCAGCTGAGCCTCTGACGCTCACGGTTTGTGAGATCGAGACCCACGTGGGGCTCGGAGCTGACATCTTGGAGCCCGCTTGGGATTCTCTCTCCCTCTCTCTCTGCCCCTCCCCCGCTTGCTCTCTCCCTGTCTCTCTCTCAAAATAAATACGTAAACTTTATATAAGAAAAACTTATGCAGGGCACCTGGGTGGCTCAGTCGGTTAAGTGTCCGACTTCGGCTCAGGTCATGACCTTGCAGCTGGTGACCTCAAGCCCCGCGTCAGGCTCTGTGCTGGCAGCTGGGAGCCTGGAGCCTGTTTTGGGTTCTGTGTCTCCCTTTCCCTCTGCCCCTCCCCCACTAGCGTTCTGTCTTTCTCTCTCTCAAAAATAAACATTAAGAAAAATTAAAAAAAATTTATCATGCATTACAAATGTCTCTTTTTTAAAGTATTGAGAATGACAGGTTTTGTTAACCATTATTTTTTATAGTGGTTAATGCCAATAGATCAGATTTATTTAATTATTTTTAAAATCAGTTAAATCTTTTCAGAAATCTTCATCTTCATTATCTCTTCTCATTGTCACGTTATCCTGACAAGCATATTTTATTTTTAATTTTTTAACGTTTATTTATCATCGAGAGACTGAGAGAGACAGAGCATGAGCAGGAGAGGGGCAGAGAGGGGGAGACACAGACTGTGAAGCAGGCTCCAGGATCTGAGCTGTCAGCACAGAGCCCCACGCGGGGCTCGAACTCACGGACCGTGAGATCATGACCTGAGCCGAAGTCGGACACTTAACTGACTGAGCCGCCCAGGTGCCGCTGACGAGCATATTTTATAAAGATGTGCGGATAAGACAGGAGAGGGGCATAAGCCTTGCCAGACGTCACTCGAGCATGGGGCAGGGCACGCGGAGGGCATTCCCAGCCCAGGCTTCACGGGTCCTCTTACCCAGAAACAGCTTCACCTTCCTCTGCAGTGGGACGGCCTGCTGCGGGAAGTCCCGAATCCTCTGGCCCAGCTCGGGGGACACAGCCTCTGGTCTCCGGCACTTCCTGGTCTCACATCTAGGGGCACACGAAGGTCGGGGTTTGGGAATCGTTCCCCATGGCAATGTCCCCAGACTCAGCCGGCTGCCTGCCGACCAGGCGTGAAGGTGCAGTTCCCATGGGCAGAGCTTCTTCCTCTGGGATGGACCCCACTACCTACTCTCGGCAGCTGCGTGTGGACATGCATTTGAGGGCTTTCGCCCCTGACCTGAGGGTGCCGTGTGCAGACATGGGGTGAAGCGTGCTTGTGCGCAAGCGGGAGTGGGGAGGGCAGTCCACGACTCACCTGAGCAGAGTGCTTCTGATGTCCTGCGAGAAAGAGGGGAGAGCAGATCAGTCCCCACTTCCTTATACCCAGAAAAGACAAATACCGTGTTCCCCGGTAGGCAAAGGGCCCCCGATCCCAGAGTCACAGAGCTTTGGGGTTTACAGGGCATCAGGATCCCAGACACCAAGCCCTGTATCTTCTGGATCCATACAGTTAAGCGACCTGGCTGCCGGCTGGAGGCCCAGGCCCCCTGCTTTCTCAGCACCCCAGCAGGGAGCCGCGTGTCTTCCCTCCCGTGTGCAGAAGTGAAATGCACCGGGAAGAACTTCCTGCCCGGTGGGGGTGACATGGCACAGGGTGCCCTGGAAAGAGCTCCTGGGGCCTGCAAAGCACTCGAGGCTTAGTGCCGCGTTCAGCCGCACTTTCCTGTTGGACCCTCACAAACCACCCGAGAGGTCGGCACGAGCAGAGCTCTCCCTGCCGATGGGCAGTGGGATGAACAAAGGCCTGCGAGGGAGGGGGTGCAGGAGCAGGGGTTCAGAGGCGAGCACGGGGGACCAGGCCTCACCGTCAGGAGCCCTCGCGCTGGCCTCTCATTCTTCTCCTCCAGTTCCGAGATCAGGCTGCCAAAGCGGCAGAGCTCCTCACCGACCAGCACGTCGAACTCCTCCCGTTGCCTCAAGATGTCCGCGTCCAGCGCCTCCAGCTGGGCCAGGAGGACGCTTTGCTGTTCCTCCAGGAACTGGCTCAGATACGCAAACTCGAAAGTCACTTTCTGCCTCTTGGTGGCCACCTGCGACTGAAGGGGCAGGAGGAGAGGCCGGGGGGTCATTTCTCTTCCTTCTTTCCCTTCCTCAGCTTTCTTTTCCTTCCTTGGTTCACTGCCTTCTCCCTCTGGCCCAGGCTCATGCCCTCCGGGGCTTGGTGGAAACTCAGAGCCCCAACCCCCAGGTCCCTAGACAGTACGGCATCCCTCCCGCCGCTGCACTGATCCCCCAGCATGCTGTGGCCCCGCCTGCCGGGGCTTCTACGCACACACGTGGCTGAGGGGAGGCGATGAGGAGGTGATGGGGACACCCAATCCCCTGCCCTTCACAACGCGCACTCTATGCACGGCACTGAGCTCGTTATGCACACAATCTCATTCGGTTCTATGGCAATTCCATGAGGTCATGACGACTTTAATCTCACAGGAAGATAAATTCGGGACAGAGATTTGCACGAGGAAGTCAGGGTTCACATGCAGAGTGACTTGGAAGCCCTCCGTGCCAGGCCACCTGGGTCCGGACGGAGGAAAGGGGTCTGGGAAGGGACACGGACCTACCAGCAGGACTTGGGTCCTCTGGTTTTCTCTTGCCTGGATTCTTTGAATCTCTTCTCTCTCTTTTCTTAGACCCTCAAGACACTTCTGTATCTGCTCCTGGAGAGAAAGAGCATAAACCATTTAAGACGGAAACATCGACTTGTAAAGAGGGGTCATCCCATCCAACCCCCTGCCTCCAGGGGTTGGTGGCCTGAGGGGTCTTTTTCTTCTTGCTTCGCTTTCCAAGAATTGTGATCGAAGCTGTCCTCTTCACCTGTGCCAGCACCTGCTGTGCCTTGGTTCCCCCCCCTGAGCCTTCCTGTCTTCAGGATAAGCACCCCGACTTGTTTCGTCTTTGGTAAGCTGTCTGTGGGACTGTCCTGAGCTCGACAAGCCCTGCTTTGAAAGTATTCCCACTTTCTCCCTGATCTTGAGGAAACGAATTCAAACAACCTTTTCTTGTGAATACAGCCAATTTCCTGCGTGTGATTCCGGAAGGGAGAAGAAACTCGGATGATGTGAGAATAGTCCGTAATTGTTTTAAACATTGCTTGCTCTAGAACAGAGTTGGGTAGAGGTACACACACGTAGGTGTACGTTCGGAAGTACAGTTAGGACCCTCGCCGTCCAATGCGTGCAGACACCCACGTTTGCTGAAACACAGTGTGTGAGTGACTCAAAGGTGCTCAGATTTAATGAAAGATAAAGCTGCACCCCGCATACGTGTACCCAAGCTGCGTGCAAACATGCATGTACTCACAGACATGACCACTCCCACAGTACACTTACACACTCAGTCAGCCACCCCCTCCACCTTCCCACGCGCACTGGTGAACACGAAAACACTCCTGCCTGTCCCGTACTGTTTGGGCCTCATCCCCTCACATACAAACCCTGTGTCCTGAGGCCCCGTGTGCGGACACACACTCTCACGTCATGGCCACTCCGTCGCTCGGTGCACGTTCACCGAGCTACATGTCGGCCGTGAGTGAACAGCTCAGAACGTGCGGACGCACAAACACCGGCCCTGCACCCGGAGCTGCCTGCATGCTGACAGAGTGGGGGAGACAGACTCCTACCCGGTAGGGCCCGGCTGCGTCCTCCAGGAAGCGCACGGTGTGGGCCCGGTGCGCCCAGGCCTCGCGGCACAGCACGCACAGCTGCGCCTCATCGTCCTCGCAGAAGAAGTAGATCTTCTCCCCGTGCTCCTGGCACACGTCCTCCTCGTCCAGGCCCGGCGGGGGCGCCAGCCTGAGGCGCTCGATGTTGTCCACCACGCTGGCCAGCTGCCAGTTGGGCCGCAAGCCCGCCGGGCGGAAGGGCTGCTTGCAGAGCGGGCAGGCGAGGGACTCCTCTGGCTCCGGGCCCGGGACCTCACAGTAGCGGGTCAGGCAGCTGCGGCAGAAGTTGTGGCCACAGTCGATGGTGACCGGCTCCCTGAGGGTGCCTTGGCAGATGGGGCAGCTGACCTCATCCACCAGACTGCTCACGGAGGCGGCCGAGGCCATGGTGCTGCTGTGCCCACTGGCTCCTCAAGGTCGCCCTCTCTGCTTGGCTGGGGAAGCGGTCAGGACACACGGCACATCTCACACACGCACGGGCACCCTCATGGTCATCTTGCACATACACGTGCCCAGAGGCAAGGCATCCGCCTACACGCCCGGGGTCTTCTGTCCCTGTCCCAAAACCACAGATGCGATGGTCCAAGACAGACGGACAAGCAGCAGAGGAGAGGGGGGACGAAGAGCCCGCAGCTGCAGAGGTGACTCTCTGGGCTGGTGTCAGCAGCCTGGGGCTCAGCGTTCCCTCCTGTTCATCCACACGCACGTCAGTGCTGCTATCTCGGCCGCCCACGCTTGACAGATAGGTCCCTCCTTTGGGGGTGGGAGGGAGACTGAGTCAGAGAGCAGAGATGCCAGCCCAGCCCCTGCAACGTGGCCAGCTGTGCCCAGGGAGATTACAGGTATCAGCGGGCCCAGGGCAAGCAGTGGGCAGGCAGGGGGTGTCGGGACCCAGATAAGGCGGTGCTCAGGGCGACACAGCCCAGACGGCTTCCCCAGTGATGCCCCCAGCGGCCTGCCACAGGCTTCCAAGGAGGCTGCACCAAACCCCCTGTGGGGGAGACCGAGAAAAAGAGCAGCGGCCAGCACTCATTTATGGTGACTGCACACCCCACACTCCTACCCCCCAGCCCAATGACACCCATGCTGTCAGCGTGGAGCTTGGGCAAGGCTGGGTTATTCTTGCCCAAGGCAGCAGGAGGAAGGTGGACGGCCATAATATGCACTCAGAGCTGTGTGTCCCACGTAGAAATACAGCGTGAGCCACAGATGCAAGCAAACTTCCTTAGTAGCCATATTCTAAAAAGTGAAATTAATTTTAATGTTTTGTTAACCCCAAATACTATCATTTCAACACGTGATTGGTCTAAAGATAAGAAATGAGAGATTTTGTGCTCTTTCTAACTGGTGCTAAGTCTTTGAAATCGGGGTGTATTTTACACTGTGGCACATCTCAGCTGGAACTGGCCACACTTCCAGGCCTGGCCATCGCAGGGGACTGAGGGCTGCACCCTCCGGAGGGGCGGGCCGGTGGGAAGGGGTGAGCAGTCCGTGTGACAATGGGAGTTTTCTTTGGTTTTATCCAAGGACGCAGGGGATCGGATGAAGAACCATGGTTGTTTGACCGTCACCTGGGCCTGGGGCTCAGGAGGAGCACCTGTCTGGAGGCCAGGAAAGGAGTCTGGGAGAAGAGGCTGGCACTGGAGGCCGGGAGAGGAGGCTGGGAGGGGAGGCTGGGACTGGAGGCCAGGAGAGGAGGCTGGGACTGGAGGCTGGGAGAGGAGGCTGGCACTGGAGGCCGGGAGAGGAGGCTGGGAGAGGAGGTTGGGACTGGAGGCCGGGAGAGGAGGCTGGGACTAGAGGCTGGGAGAGGAGGCTAGGAGAGGAGGCTGGCACTGGAGGCCGGGAGAGGAGGCCGGGAGAGGAGGCTGGGACTGGAGGCCGGGAGAGGAGGCTGGGACTGGAGGCCAGGAGAGGAGGCTGGGACTGGAGGCTGGGAGAGGAGGCTAGGAGAGGAGGCGGGGAGACGAGGCTGGCACTGGAGGCCAGGAGAGGAGGCCGGGAGAGGAGGCTGGGACTGGAGGCCGGGAGAGGAGGCTGGGAGGGGAGGCTGGGACTGGAGGCCAGGAGAGGAGGCTGGGACTGGAGGCTGGGAGAGGAGGCTGGCACTGGAGGCCGGGAGAGGAGGCTGGGAGAGGAGGTTGGGACTGGAGGCCGGGAGAGGAGGCTGGGACTAGAGGCTGGGAGAGGAGGCTAGGAGAGGAGGCTGGGAGAGGAGGCTGGCACTGGAGGCCAGGAGAGGAGGCCGGGAGAGGAGGCTGGGAGAGGAGGCTGGGACTGGAGGCCGGGAGAGGAGGCTGGGACTGGAGGCCAGGAGAGGAGGCTGGGACTGGAGGCTGGGAGAGGAGGCTAGGAGAGGAGGCGGGGAGACGAGGCTGGCACTGGAGGCCAGGAGAGGAGGCCGGGAGAGGAGGCTGGGACTGGAGGCCGGGAGAGGAGGTTGGGAGAGGAGGCCGGGAAAGGAGGCTGGGAGAGGAGGCCAGGAGAGAAGGCTGGGACTAGAGGCCGGGAGAGGAGGCTGGGAGAGGAGGCCAGGAGAGAAGACTGGGACTAGAGGCCGGGAGAGGAGGCTGGGAGAGGAGGCTGGGAGAGGAGGCTGGGACTGGAGGCCAGGAGAGGGGGCTGAGAGAGGAGGCTGGGACTGGAGGCCAGGAGAGGAGGCTGGGAGAGGAGGCTGGGACTGGAGGCCGAGAGAGGAGGCTGGGACTGGAGGCCAGGAGAGGAGGCTGGGAGAGGAGGCCAGGAAAGGAGTCTGGGAGAAGAGGCTGGCACTGGAGGCCAGGAGAGGAGGCTGGGAGAGGAGGCTGGGACTGGAGGCCGAGAGAGGAGGCTGGGACTGGAGGCCAGGAGAGGAGGCTGGGAGAGGAGGCCAGGAAAGGAGTCTGGGAGAAGAGGCTGGCACTGGAGGCCAGGAGAGGAGGCTGGGAGAGGAGGCTGGGACTGGAGGCCGGGAGAGGAGGCTGGGAGAGGGGGCTGGGAGAGGAGGCTGGGACTGGAGGCAAGGAGAGGAGGCTGGGAGAGGAGGCCGGGAAAGGAGGCTGGGAGAGAAGGCTGGGACTGGAGGCTGGGAGAGGAGGCTAGGAGAGGAGGTTGGGAGAGGAGGCTGGCACTGGAGGTCAGGAGAGGAGTCCAGGAGAGGAGGCTGGGAGAGGAGGCCGGGAGAGGAGGTCGGGAGGGGAGGCCAGGAGAGGAGGCTGGGACTGGAGGCTGGGAGAGGAGGCTAGGAGAGGAGGCTGGGAGAGGAGGCTGGGACTGGATGCCGGGATAGGAGGCTGGGAGAGGAGGCTGGCACTGGAGACCGGGAGAGGAGGCCGGGAGGGGAGGCTGGGACTGGAGGCCAGGAGAGAAGACTGGGAGAGGAGGCCGGGAGAGGAGGCTGGGAGAGGAGGCTGGCACCGGAGGCCGGGAGAGGAGGCTGGGAGAGGAGGCTGGGACTGGAGGCCGGGAGAGGAGGCTGGGAGAGGAGGCTGGGACTAGAGGCCAGGAGAGGAGGCCGGGAGAGGAGTCCAGGAGAGGAGGCTGGGAGAGGAGGCCGGGAGAGGAGGCTGGGAGAGGAGGCCGGGAGAGGAGGTCGGGAGGGGAGGCCAGGAGAGGAGGCTGGGACTGGAGGCTGGGAGAGGAGGCTAGGAGAGGAGGCTGGGAGAGGAGGCTGGGACTGGAGGCCAGGAGAGAAGGCTGGGAGAGGAGGCCGGGAGAGGAGGCTGGGAGAGGAGGCTGGCACTGGAGACCGGGAGAGGAGGCCGGGAAAGGAGGCCCGAACTGGAGGCCAGGACTGATCCCAGCCCCACAGCTTCCCAGCTTCGTGACTTCACATGTCTTCTTCGGTAAAAAGAGAGTAATCATCCCTGTCCCAAAGGGTTGGTATTAGATTGGACACAATAATATGAGAATACTAAGCCAACACAAATGTCTGTTACCTTTGGGGCTGGGGTTTGCAAATTTTATCAATACAAATCATTCATATTGCAGTTTCTCGCCTTCTCTCGCCTGAAGTTAGGGAGTAAAATTGAAGCACAACGTGACCCAGCGTCACCCTGTTGGGGACACTGGCTCTGGGGCTGGCAGGGCGCACAAGCCAAGGAGGCCAGCCTGGGCAGAGGAGGGGCCCCCGAGAGCACCTCGTGCCCCAGGATGGACTTTGCCGCCCCGGACACACCTCAGAGCCGGAGGTTTATGGCTCCCACCTGCTCTGCTGGACAGGAAGTGGAGTCTCTTCCCAGGTCTCTCCACCCTCCGTGGTCCAGGGAGTGGTTCCAGGAAACCGTGCTCGGCTCCCCAGCCCAGGAACAGAGAGCAGGCTGACCAGGCTGGGAAATGCTGGGTGATTCGAGCCATGCTGGAGTTTGAACCCACTCCGCTGATGGGTGGTTCCGGGGAAGCACACGTGGCTTCCCCGTCTCAGCCTCCCGTGGTCTTCCCTCAGTGACTCACGCAAACGTGACTCATCTTGGGGAAGGACATTCGTGTGGCCTGAGGCAGAGGCCTCAGTGGACAGGCTGGGGAAGGCACCGTGATGCCCTCAGCCCCTTCCCACGAGGAGGCCACCTGTCCGGCCTGCAAGAGGCCCCACAAAGGACCTGTGGACACACCTCCTGCTGGCCGTGCCTCATCTGCCCTCTGGGATGGGGGCCCAGCCCTCCTGCAAGGTCCTGCTGTGTCCATGGTGCAAGGAGGAGGGGCACACAGACCCTGTCACAGTCCCCGTGCCGCTGGGCACTCTGGAGGAGATGCATTGTGAGGAACACGGGGAGAAGGTATGCTTCTTCTGCGGACATGATGCTCAGCTCCTGTGCACGCGCTGTCGAGAGGGCCCCTCCCACCACACCCACGCCGTGGGCTTCCTGGACGGGGCCTGCCAGCCCAACCAGGTAAGAAGCATGGCTTTACCTCGGGCCTTTGGGGGTGGGACGGTGTCTGGTCACACGTAGTGGAGGGAACGGGATAGGGGTCCAGGTGAAGGCCCTGGCTGCCACATCAGGGGACTCCAGCGTAGGGACACGGGGGACACTTCCAGACGGAGAGGGCCATGGGTCACTTGGATGTGTGGCTGTTCACAGTCTTGCAGGAACTTCAACTCCAGCCTCAGAGGCCCCTCGGTGATGGACGCCAAGAACCGTAAGCATGAGTTGGCTGCCCTTGAGACAATCCACCCACTGTGCAGGCTGAGCCAGGCCTCCCGGGACCCAGACTGGAGACTTCGCAAAGCCCTGGCTGCTGGACTCAGAGGGATGAGGCGGGAGGGGCCAGCAAGGGCGACTGGCAGGCAGGGCTCCTCCTTGTGAGAGTGGGCATGACCTGGCCCATCCAGTCTCAGGGACGCTGCCCCCTCTGTCTGCCCCCAGATCTCTCTCATCATCCAGTCACCAGGTCTGCAAGCGATTTCTCAGAGGCACCTCTTGGGTCTTTAACTCCGCCTCATCCCCACAACCGCCACCAAATCCAGGCTCTCAGTGCTTCACCCAGACATTGGACGGCCTCGGACGTGCTCCCTGCCTCCACTCTCTCTGTCTCCGATCACCCTCCAACCCTCCACGAGGTACATCTTCCGCAAACACACAGCAGACCACGTTGCTTCCCTGCTCAAACCCTCCTGTGGCTCCCTCATGCCCCTCATCTCCCAGCCGCCCCTCCCAGGACCTCAGCATCCAGCTGGACTGGCGGCTGGGCACCTGCTCCTTCCTGCTTCCGGCTCCTTCTCACGTAGCTACTTCCTCCGACCCGGCTCTCTCTCCCCCCACTCCTTTTTAAACCACTTCAGCAATTTCTACGTGTGCAGTCCAGGGACACACAGTACACTCTACCCCTCTAGACCCACTGTACGTGCTTTCTGTCTCTGAGATCCCCCCTGTGCCCTTTGTGTTCCCACCTCGGCTGCCAGTGTCGTCGTGACTGACTCATCTCAGGCGCTGGTCTGTTCAGGTCAGCCCTTTCCACCGCTGAATCCCTCAGTGGTCAGCCGTGTGCCTGGGACCCAGCAGACAACTTGTATCTGTGAATTAAGCCACCCCTTTCTGCCCATTCTTCTCCCCACAGGACGGTGTCAGGACTCAGTTGGAAGCCCTGAGGGTGGAGGGAGAAGAGATTGAGGACATAAAGAGTCGGGAAGACCAGAAGTTCCAAATGCTTCTGGTAAAGAGCTTCTGGGCACCTTGTCCTCTGGGGGTTTTCTTAGCAGACTGGGGGCCTGGCAGGTGAGAAGAGGCAAACTGTTCTCATTCACTTCCCTATGTGTGCACAAGGGCATTTGGGGTCAAGGTTTTGGAATCCCAGAGCATCACAGCTGGAAATGGTTGTGATGACTTCTAGCCCAAGATCCACTTATCAGCCACTTTACAGAGCAGAAAGCTGAGGTCCAGGAAAGTGATGCTCCCAAGGCCACACAGCAAAGCCCACGTTCACGCTGACATGGCTGTAGAACCTTGGCCCTCAGCAACCCTTCCCATCCCAGTCTCAGTGCCTGAAAGCATCGCCTTCAGATGGGAAGCTTGGGGCCAGGAAATGTATACAAGGGTCTGCCCTCTAGTCTGGCCGTGAGGCTGACCCTAGACCATGAGGGTGTCCCTGGGCACGGTAGGTGAATGGTGGGGCTCCCTGCTCCCAGCTACATGGTTATTTATCCAAGAGGAAAGCTGCAGTATGAGAATTTCTGGTACCCTGACCAAGAGACAAGTTTTGGGACAGGAAGGGATCTCCAGCATCCCTGTGCCCCCCTCAGAGTGTGCCCTACAGGAGGCAATGTCAGAGGCTAAGACCAATGCCACACACTCTGCGTTGCCTGTAACCTCACTTCCTTCGCTTGCGTGGCTCTCCGATTAATGACTACTGCCATCTCCCCTGGGCCCTAGGGGAGGTGGGGTGAGGTTAGTGTGAAAGTTCAGTGTGGCTCAGAGGATATAATGTGTATGACGGGTAGAATCTCCAGGTAGGACAAGAACATAGCCCTCATCACGTTAAGTTTACCCTGAGACCCATCATATTATACAAGAGACTTAGTTAGTCCTTATCACTCTTAACAGTAAGAATACCGATGACCCTCCTGGAACCCAGCTTCTGAGCTTCCTCCTGGCCACGTCTATATTTTTGCCTCTCACAGACTCACATCGAAATCAGGAAGCAGCAGGTAGAAGCCGTGTTTGAGAAGTTGCAGCAGGAGCTGAGGGAACAGCGGGGCCTCCTGCTGGCCAGGCTGAGGGGGCTGGAGGTGCAGGTCTGCGAGGAGCGAGAAGACTACATCTCCAAGTTCTCCGAGGAGGTTGCCAGGCACGGAGCCGAGGCCGAGGAGCTGGAGAACTGCCAGCAGCTGGCAAGTGTCCTGCTACATGTGGGGGGCTGTCCACAACCTGCCTCGTGGGATGGGAGAGGGATTGCTCAGGCAGGGACAGCAGCTGAGGTTGGGAGATGCTGCAGAGGGGCAGGAGAGGGGAGCATAGGTCTTCTGCTAGGAAGGACTGGTAGCTGTTGGGTTTCTTCAGCCCAGAGACGCTACAGAGGGGCAGACCCCGAAAGGCTGGATGACTTGACCCCGCACTGCGGTCGTGTCAAAGACTCTGGAATCAGCCGTTCTTGGGTTTGAGGGCAGGCTCTTCCAGTCGTGTGGCCTCAGCGAGCCTTGCGCCCGCCTAAACATGGGGATAACAGTAGCACCTCCTTCCTAGAGCTCCTGCAAAGATGATAAACAATCCGTACCAAATGCCTCGCATGGTCCTGGTTCACAGAGAGAACTCCATAGTGGCGTCTGTTTCGATGGTCCTCACGTTATCCTGCGTCACATCAGGTTCGGCTGGTAACTCAAGGCCTGGAGCCTGTTCTCCACCATCTCTCAATCACTGGAGGCAGAACACGCTCCCAAGATGAGGCTAAGACAAAGAAGTGAGCTTGAATGATCTGGCCAGAGTCCCACATTAGTAGGGAGGCATGGTGCAAAAGAATAGTCTGATGGGTAGGTCATTAGACACACAGAACTTTCTTCAAGAGGAGAACTTTGAGCCAATGCGTTACGAAGAACGGATGTGCAGGCTCTCCGGCGGGAAGGACCTGAGGACACTGAGTGCATGTTCTTTTTCTTTTGTAGGATGTGGGCGTCAGCCAGAGCAGGTAGGGCCTCCTCCCAGTCCTGCTTCCTTCACACATGGGGTGTATACTTTGTATCCGTCACCTGTGTCCCCTGGGCACGGACATTGGGGGGCACTCTGACCTCGCCCTCCAGCGGGCTGCGCGGAAACACAAAACTGCTTTGGCAGACACACACACAGGCAGCCTCCACTCAAAGGTTTGTGTTCCAAGAGTTCGTTTTTAAAACTGATTGTTTGGTATCAGGGACACATTTTCCCCTTAAAAGTGAAGAAACAAACAACAATCAGGTTTTTAGGCTGATCCAGGAACATCCATTTAATTCCCGAAATTATTAGTGCTCGAGGCAGCGTTAACACCAAAACGTAATTCTGAGGGGAACATCTTCTATCAAGTACAGTCAGCACGGAACGTGGAAAGACCAGGCAGCCTGCCTTCAACCATTTCCCCCCTCAATTGCCCCATTTCCTTCAGAATTTACAAACACTACTCTCAAGGGGCAGCCGCTGGAACTGTGAATATTAGCTCCTCTCCCTTCCTCCGCTCCAAGTGCCTGCGCCTTCCCGGTGCTCTGCTAGGGAGCAGCTGTCACAGCTGTGGGTCATGCATCCACAGGGGCCTGAACCCCGGGGGGGTCTACCCTGGGGGCCCATGACCCAAGAAGCATCTCCAAACATACTTTTCAAGTTGTGTTAGAGATTCCGATCTAGATGGGCTTTGCAGGCCTTCTGGTTTGCAGAGGAAGCTGAGACCAGGAAGTGGGGGAAGGGGCTTGGGGGTTGAGGGGTTGGGGGAGGGGGTAGGGGTGCTGTCAAGGTCATGCAGCGGGTGACCCGCCAGGACACATTTTCTTCCATCCCGCTGTTCTCCCCCATCCCCTTTCCCCTAGTAATGAGCAGCACACAAGTCACAGAGGAGTTCAAGCGCCTTCTCCTTTTCCTAGTGACCCTGTACTGTCCTCTAGAGGCAAACAGGGTAACGACCTCTTGCAGCCTCCACAAGCCCCAGACATTCTCCTAAAGGACCTTCCTCTAATTCTGGAGGAACTGGTTGTAGGTGTGAGAAGACTTTTGTGAGTCCAGAGACCATTTCTCCTGCCCTTGTCAAGAAGATCCGAGATGTTCACAGGAAAATCCTGCCCCTCCCAGAGATGCTGAGGACCTTCTCAGGTAAAGGGGAAGGGGTAACAGATTTCCCCATGCTGTTCCCTCCCCCCTCCACCGCTTGCCCTTCTGCCCCCCCCATCCCTCTCCACCTTCCCCTGCCTTCCAAGCCTGGCTCCAGTTGTCTTCCGCCCAAGCCTTCCCTTAGTGACTCTGCTCTGCTCAGAGGGACCGTTCCTCAGAGATCTTCTCTCCCCAGGGACATGCACTGGCAGGTGGGGGCTGCTCCTGTGCCATTAGAGCACAGCAGGAGGCATGGAGCAGATGCCTTCTCCTCCTTCCCCACGGGGTCCCCAGGTCTGCCCTGGGGAGTACCTGTAAGAAATGGCAAGTCACATACCTTTCTATTTCTGCTTCGCTCAGAAAGCCTGGTGCATCATCTGGAAACAGACTCAGGTAAACAGCTGGGGGTTTCGGGAGCCTTTCTCTCATTCACTCACTCAACCCAGGGCAGCAAACGGAGCAATTAAATACACCAAGTCTGGAGCCTGGTTACTGGGCTCTCTGCTCCAGCTCTCGCTGGGTAAGAGGCATCCGGCAAGCCGTTAAGCCTCTTTGTTCCAGTCTCTTCACTGGAAATGGAAAGAGACAATGGAAAACACACTGGTTCTAGCCCCATACGTAGCCACCAGGTAAATGAGGCAGTAGATGCAAAAGCCTTAGTGTAGCACCTGGCACATAGTGAGGGCTCAATGTTTGTTACTTGTGTAGGCATTATTTCCCCCAAAATATTTATGAAGTTCTTGGGTGTGTGTGTGTGTGTGTGTGTGTGTGTGTGTGTAATGCCCGGCACTGTGCCAGACTCTGCTGACTTGAACAGATACTGTATAATTTAAAACCTAGCATTTACTTTGAGATTGGTGCTTAAAGAAGAAACTATTTCCACAAATATCACCACATTCTGCTTCTCACACTTAATGTGCAAGAAAAACCACCCGGGGGATCTTGTTAAAATGCAGATTCTGGTTCAGTAGGGATGGGGCCCAAGATTCTGCATCAAAAAAAAAAAAAAAGTTTATTTATTTTGAGAGAAAGCGGGGGAGGAGAAAAGAGAGAGGGAGAGGGAGAGAGAGATCCCAAGCAGGCTCCACAATGTCAGTGCAGAGCCTGATGTGGGGCTTGATCCCAGGGAGATCATGACCTGGGCTAAAACCAAGAGTCAGACGCCTAACCGAATGAGCCACCCAGGCACCCCCAGGATTCTGCACTTTTACAAGCTCCCTGGCGAGGCCGTTCAGGGGCTGCACTTTGAAAAACAAAATCTCACAGCTGAGCAGCACTTGCGTGTTGGGTAGCACTGCTCCCGCCTCGGTCCTTACAGAACAGAAGGGGAAGCCGAGGTTCAGGACAGAAAGGCGCTGGCAGGTGGCACCTACTGGAGCGCTTTTTGCCCCACCCCGAGCGGCGCATGCGCCCCAGGGTTCCCCTCCACGCCCTGCTCTCCTCCCCCAGGGGCCGGGACCCGGGACCCTCCGGCCGCCAGCTGGAGCACGGCCCTCTCCGAGGACAGGAAGCCGACGAGGTTCACCCGGGACCGGCAGGACCTGCCTCACTGCCCCTGGAGCTCCGAGGGTGTCCCCTTGGCGCTCGGCTGCCCCGGCGGCACCTCCGGGCGCCCCCGCGGGCATGTGCAAGTGCAGCCCAGAGCCCGCGGGTAGGCGGTGGGCGTGGCGGGCGCGTGGGCGGGCAGCAAGGCGGGAGGGGGGGTGGGGGGCGCCTGAGCTCGGCCGCGCGCGCACCGGCACCAGGCCTCCAGGGCTTCGCACCTGCT